>NC_089853.1:16033258-16035758 GCF_036373705.1 Amia ocellicauda | reverse complement strand
GTTTGTACTGGATCAATCTAGGTAAAGTACCTTCCTCAAGAGTACAACAGCAGTGTCCCAAACCTGGGATTAAACCCATGTTTCTTGAAGCCATGGTCACCCACCCTCCTAAATTCTTGTCCTAATTGGTCGACCAATTAATCTATTGACATAAAATATGGGAGTAAGTTTGAGTCCTTTTATCTCTGCTGTTTCAGTTTTCTGTGGCAGTCAGGCAGCTCCTAGAATACCCCTTTGGTCTTCCACCCTGGTTTACAAAGGGTAAACTGAATCACAGCCCAATAAAACTCCCTAGGTCTCTCCGTACCGGTTTGCCTGTTATTCTTGTATTGATCAGACAATCTCAGAATGACATGAAATGCATATATTCAGGCCTGTTCATAGATTATTGACCAAACACATAAAATCTTATGTTGTGCATGAATTTTTAATCCCTCTTTGGACAAGCAGTCAAGCACTTTTTTTTATTTTTCTTGGCTTATTATAAAAAAACAAAAACCCACCCACAAAAAACAAAACAAATCAAAAAACAATCTGTCGTCATTTTCAACAGACCAGACGGTAAAGTAAAATGTAACTGGACAGCCATCGGACTCATTGAAAAAGGAGACACTGATGAGCTTTTATTGCATTGTTTAATAGCATGAGATTGTATGTGCTAGTTTAACCTCTTCTTGGGTTAAGTGTGTTTTATGTGGTGTCCAGATGAACTTAAAACCCTGAGGTGATAAACAATTATTTTACAAAGTGGACAGATAAAACAACCTGTTACATTTTCTCTATAGTAGCAAAGGGTCGCTCAACAACTGAATTATTAAATGCCAAAACCTCACAATTGCACTCATAGAGGCCAACTAAAAGAACAGCACAATGCACAGATCCAATCAGTTCTCCATACTTATGATACTGATCATGTTACGTAATGAAAAGTGTCACTCGGATTTCTCAATTTAATGCATCTGGTCTTTTAAGTCACTGATTGCCTTAAACAAGGACTGCTGTGACAAGGACATCTTGATTGTGCTGGTATTGAACCAATCAACAGCTCTAGGCTTCTATAGCCGGCTCTCTGATGAGAGCACTTGTGAGACAGCTTCATAGGCAAAGACAAAACATCAAATAATTAAGGTGATATATACATAAACATATAAGTATAAATAAAGTAGTGGTTAGGGCTCTAGACTCATGACTGGAAGGTTGTGGGTTCAAATCCTGGGTGGGGAAGAGCTGTTGTACCCTTGAGCAAAGTACTTAGATACCTAGCTGTATAAATGGGTACAAATGTAAGTTGCCCTGGATAAGAGCATCAGCTAAATGAAAAAAATAATGATTTGTATGAAACTCAGATTCTTAAGACAATGCATTTTGCAGTGCTTTAAATACACATTCTGAATAATGTAATGTTTGTGAAAGGATTTATTTGCATTAATTCAGTCTTAATTATCCATCATATTATATTTATGCTGAATGCCATCATTTTCTCTGGCTTTATCTCAAGCTAATTCTGTAACATTTCAGTGAAATTCAGGTCAGGGGAATGAGGACACCAGTGTATTAATTTTAAAACCTTTTGTGTCAGAACTCCAATGTAGGTGGGATCTGGCTGTGTGTTTAGGGTCATTATCAGTAATGAAAACAAGCTGTGACACAAAAGTCACCTTCCTGAAAGACGCTGCATGAAGCTGGAGGATGCAGCAATATGATCCTTTACAAATCCAGCTTCTGTTTTTTTGTGCATCAACAAAATAAATTACTTATTACAGTAACACAAGAGTAAATGTTACAGTACAAATGTGCTAACTGTAATTTATTCCTGTAAACTACTGTTAATGTTACCGCATTCCTAGCGCTGTACAGATACAGTGGCTAGTTGGAATTGTTTTTAAACCATACACACATTTCTGACTCCTTCTCCCCTTGGCAGCAAGGGCTGTGTCCTAGTTCAGCTCAAATGTATCGCCATTTATCTTACTATAGTCCATTTATTTGGAACATTTCATATTGGCACAACTTGAGCTGGCAAAGATTCAACCCTGCTATCTTCCCAATCAGAAATGAGTGCCATACCCACTGAGACATAATTCCACCCTATGGCATCAGCCATGATACCCACATGGATTTTGTGATTTAGCCATTCCTGCATACCGTGAACTACATTCAAGATTTTGTGAATTAACTTCCAAGTCCTCTAGTCAAATGCACCATGTTAGGAAAAACAGCTTTATATCTCATAATATATGACCATCTCAGGCATAGAACTCTAGCTAAGATGAAAAGTACTGATTCAATTTTTTTAAAATTAAGTCTGAAAAATCCTGCAAATGGCCAACAAGCTGGCAAACATAGATTCGAAGTTGTCAAACTTAACTTAGGCAAATACACCATAATCATACTAAAATAATTAAAATGCCATTCAGCAAGCTCAGTTGTCAGTGCTGTACAATATTTTGCAGAGCTTTGACATTACCTACCAGCTATACAGCTCTGGAAAAAATTAAGA